>NW_027223766.1:2027149-2042806 GCF_028538775.1 Myotis yumanensis | reverse complement strand
CATACATAGAAATAGATACACATTCATATACACATCCTATATACCATACGTATACCATGTATATACTATATACCATATATGCCATATGGACATAGCTAGATGGGCCATGGAACCGTCTACGCATGGAAGAATGGCGCACACGTTATAATATTTACCCCCCAAGGCAAACTTGTGAGGTTACAAGTAACTAAGGGCTGTGCAGTTGCCTGTCACAGCACTCCATGTCCTGAGTCCACTTCACAGCTCCCACTGTCCCAACCCATCTCTGCAAATGGCAGTGGCCCAGCTACTACAGTGCAGCCGATGGCCCTGGCCCCTGGCCCAGCTCCTGGAGTGACCTCTCCCTCGACCCCGGCCCCACAATCCAGTGAACGCCACATCAGTCCCATGGGGACCCACTGACATAGAACCCTGTTTAGGTGGAATTCAAAGAGAAACCACACCATAGGAGAGGCTCGTTCGTGGCTTCTTTTAAAATGCGTGTCTGTTTCACGTGTTCGCGGATACTAGGGTAACTGGTCTTAGGCGCAGGCGTAAAACTTTATGTCCTGTTTCCTTTTTCTAGTTAGAATCAAGCACAGGGCACCTCCACTGTGCTTACGGGATTAAATGGATGGGCTCATGTTCCCACGCGAGACATCAACGCTGCTGGGATGGCCCGGCCTCCCTAACTTGCCCCTTAAGAATTGTGCCCCAGCCCCACCAGGGCCACGCCAGAGGACCTCATTAACGCCTGCTGGCACATGCACCGCGCTGTCGTTCACATGCCGTACGCTCACACGGGAAAGTGAAGACCAGCCCGAGTCAGGTAGTCAAAAACCACAGCGCTTCCGATGAATTTAGAACATCTAATGTTGTCACTTCCTCGGAAACACGTCAGACCACTTCTGTAAACACCAGGCGCAGGAGGGAGGCCTGGCGACCGGGCGCGGCTGGGAGAACAGGGTCCAGGCATTGTGTTCCCCCTGCAAACCACAGAGCGAGTTAGGAAACTGAAAGCAAAATAAGAGCATTGATTGAGAGTTCACGTACAGTTCACAACAACAACAGACATGTCCTTGGTTATCTAGAGTAATCTCCTATACAGTCTGTGTAAGGACGTGGAGCCGGGGAAGCGCCGCAGTGAGCGAGAGTTCGCAGCTGTCTGGCCTAAGCTGCAGAAAGTCTTTGGCATAAAACACATCAAAGGCACCTCCCATTCATTTCATTGGTATGGGGCCAACTGTCATCTCCTCCAAATGTTTCCTAAAATCCCTGGGCAAGGACAGCTCTTTATTCTGTGCCTCTAGCATCTGCTGGTCTCTCCTTTAACGTCCATCAAACCTGGTCCTTTTTGCATAATTGACTGCCATCCACCAGAGCGTCTACAAAGAGTTGGCTCACTTGAATCAGAACCCAAAAAAGTGCAGACCCTCAGCCACTATGGAAAGATGGCCGGGGGCACATGGTCCTTGCTCGCCTCCGTACACACCCACCCTGGCACACACCTGGCGTTCATTAGCTGTATGAACACAAGGAAACAAGGCAGCCTTGACTGGTACTCAGGACAGTTTAAATCCCAGGAGAGCTTAACATAAAATGAATGAGGAAAAACACACTCTTCCATGGGGCAGTGGACCAAGACTATCAGACCAGACAGAAGAAATAAGTAGTAAGTTTGGATTTAAAACTGACAGAAAAGAGAAAATCCTTACAAGAAACCTGGGCTGCTGACGGCCCATTAGAACTCCAACTTTGCAAGGAGGAACACTGATGGATGCCTGACTCACACTGTCCTCCCATGACTTGGATTATGGAAGAAAATACAGGAACTTCTCTAGATCTGACTGTGACTAAAATAAAAAATGTTTGGGTGAAGCGCTCAGAAGAGAAATCCAGAAAGAAAATTATTTCTGCACGAGCACACACAAGGCATCGTCAGCCAGGGTCAGAGTTCCGGAAGAGCGATGCTCACCGTTCCCGATAAAAGTGTTATTACAACCCTGTAGATACAGTGTCCACAGATACAATAGCTTAAATGGAAAAGACCTCAAAATTGAGAGTCCCAGACCCCCCAAAAAAATGTTACTTAAAAGTGAAGTCGTGTCCTGGCCAGGTGGCTCAGCTGGTTGGAGCGCTGTCTGGCATACCGAAAGGTTACGGGTTTGATTCCCAGTCAGGGTCCAGGTTTCTTTCTGTCTCATATCGAGGTTTATCTCTCCATCTCTATCTATCCATCTATCTATCCATCTATCTATCCAGACAGAGGAGCTTCTTGAACGCAGGACTCAAGTGAGAAAAACACAGAGAGGCTGCGAGATGGAGAGTGCTGGGACTCTGCTCAGAGTGAGGCTGTGAGGCGGTGCGTGAGCGGACACCGGGAGGGTTAGTGTGAGAGACAGAGGGGAGGGTGTGGTGGGACAGAGAGAGAATACAGGGAATACTGGTCTGCAAGCCAATGGGCACGGCTGAGTGAGAACAAGATAGCCCTGGCACGAAGCATCACCATCATCACAGTCCTCGCGCCATCTGTCCCTCGTCATCGCGTCACCAACACTGCTGACATCCACGTGCCCCTCTCTGTATGCGATGCCCTCTAACTCAGTGCGCATACAGACTCCTGGCGGTTGACCTCGGAGAGGATTAACTTTACAGGAACAGCCGCCGTGTGGAGCATGGTTTGGAGAGTGGGGAACAGGACCCCGCGGACGGCAGTGGGGCGGGCAGCGGGCTGAGCGCCTGCAGGAGGTCTGTGAGGAGGGACGTGGAGGGACAGTCACTCAGCGTGAGCTCCTCCCAGCCCCAGCCACAGGCTTGTGGGCTCCGCTCAGCGGCCACAGTGCCGGAGCTCCTCTGAGTACAAGGAAGAAGGAGCCAGTCCTGCTCGGGGTTGGTATTCGCTGTCACTGACGGAAAACGCCCTTCACCTCTAAGTGACAAATAGGACAGCCCTGGAAGGGCCACGCATCACTCTGCATCTGTTCAAGTAATTCAAGGTTCGGTCAAGTTTCATTCCCCTGCCAGCACCCAGCGCAAGCTGCTCCTGCACACGCCCGTCAGTCCTGGGACACAGCTGCTGCTGCTCCTTGCACTAAAGGCCACAGCTGCTGCGGAGATGGCAGGCCTCTGACGCAGACAGGGACAGCGCACCCTGGAGGGCGGGAGGCAGGAACCCTTCCACAGTGAGGACACCCAGCATAAGAGTGAAGTTAAGGTCCTGGCCTGGGAGCCCCCAAAGGGTGTGCTGACCCCATCCTGTGGCCTCCGCTCCCAGGAGAAGGCAGCACAGGTGGAGGGAGCACAGGTGGAGGTAGAGCAGGTGGAGGGGGCGCAGGTGGAGGGGGCGCAGGTGGAGGGAGCGCAGGTGGAGGGAGCACAGGTGGAGGGGGCGCAGGTGAAGGGGGCGCAGGTGGAGGTAGAGCATGTGAAGGGGGCGCAGGTGGAGGTAGAGCAGGTGAAGGGGGCGCAGGTGGAGGGAGCACAGGTGAAGGGAGCACAGGTGGAGGGAGCACAGGTGGAGGGAGAGCAGGTGGAGGGAGCGCAGGTGGAGGGAGCACAGGTGGAGGGAGAGCAGGTGGAGGAGGCGCAGGTGGAGGGGGCGCAGGTGGAGGGGTAGCGCAGGTGGAGGGCACCCATGGGAGGAGGGGGCGCAGGTGGAGGGAGCACAGGTGAAGGGAGCACAGGTGGAGGGAGCGCAGGTGAAGGGGGCGCAGGTGGAGGGAGCACAGGTGGAGGGAGCACAGGTGGAGGGAGAGCAGGTGGAGGGAGCGCAGGTGGAGGGAGCACAGGTGGAGGGAGAGCAGGTGGAGGAGGCGCAGGTGGAGGGGGCGCAGGTGGAGGGGTAGCGCAGGTGGAGGGCACCCATGGGAGGAGGGTGCAGCGCAGAGCAGGACTCCCTGGCCCGGGCCGCTCTGCAGCTCATGTCTATGCTCCGAAACCAGTCCTCCCCGCCAGCCAGGGACGCCATGGCTCCCCGCTCCTCCTCCTGAGGGGCAGCTGTGCTGCTTGTTTTGTGCTTTTATTTTCTCTGCCAACAATGCCTCCCCCAGTCTAATTCCCACTCAGCCGGAGGCGGCACCGGCAGGCCATGCCTCACTCTGCCGCTGGGCCTGACGCTGGCCCTGTCCTGCTGTCCGCGGCCACCCAGGCTCACCCTCCTGCAGCCAGGTCACTGCTGCTTCTTACTAGCCCTGCCTCCAGGCTAGCCCTGTCACCCTTTCCTCCCTCTCCGTTTGCTTCCTGTGAGATCTAGAGACGCGGTCCCCAAGGCCTCTTATCTCCCTCCATGGAAGTCCGCAAGTCCCCGTACCATGGGGCTCCCCCTCTTCCCGACTCACCGGAGATAAAAACCTACAATCAGATCCTTACTGTCCATGTCACCCCCCCAACGGCTCCTTCCCAGGCTTTTCCGTGTTGATAACGTGGTGAATGTGTACACAGCACACCTCACACGTAGCCACGCCCCGAGCACCCCACCCCGGCCTCCAGAGCTTTCTCAATGGCTTTTCAACAAACGCACACAGGGCCACCTAACATCCTCCTTCCCTCCCACGCGCACCTGGGCTCCCATGTCTGTCTTCTCACAACCTGGCTGCAGCCAGGGAGCCCAAGGTGTGGGCAGGCGTCCTTCCCAGGGCCCAGGGAGCTCCCCCACCTCCCCCTCGCCCCGCCCAAGCACCCCCCTTCTCCTCTTGTGTTCCTTCGCATGTTCTTTTGCCAACACAAAGCCATTCAGTAGGAGGGTCCTGGAGGCTCCGCGGGGTCCTCGCCTGTCTTCACAGCACGCTTCCCTCCCTCACGGTGACCTGGCTCAGCCCTTCACTCCGGTCACTCCTGTGCATTTCGGACTCATGTGTGTACGCGATGGCCCAGCCAAAACTGTCTTTGAGCGCAACTAAGTGTTCAACGCTGTGTGCGCGTCACTTCCCACGGTGCCTCCCACTCCACTGTCCAGTCCAGCTTGCTTTCCTCTGAGGCTTCCTCTGAGCTTGTCTACGAAGGCTCTTGGCCTCAGGGACTATCGCTGTCATTCAACTGTGACCGGGGCCGAGGCGGGGCTCAGGTGACCCAGCCGCCCTCCGTGCACGTCGGCCAGCAGGGCTACTTGTGAATGGATCAGTGAACCACAGGGCCCTAAAATATTTGTGGGCCAAAGTCTTTCAGCAACGACTGGTGGATTTTATGTCCTGAATGTCCCTCTTCTCTTCAGTGTGTGCCAGGGCCTTAGCCAGCCGAGTCCCACCCTGGGTCCCGCAGGACAGACACGGGGCTCACCCGCACCCGCCTGGCTCACTGAGCTCTTCCTCCATCTGCAGTGGAAACCCCATCCCTGCGCCCTGGCCACCCAGGGCTTTCGCTGCTGCCAGGGGCCCAGCCAGAGCCCAGCCAGGGTGCCTGACAAGCCGTCCTCGCCCAGCCTGCACTCGCCGCACTCCCTCCCCTGCAGGCCTCTCTGAGCTCCAGCACGCCCTCCCCTCCCCTCAGCCCTCCTCTCCCACCACTGTGCCTGGTCCAGGGCCTGGAGCTCCACCCTCCTCATATTTCAACAGACAGCTCCTGCCCATCTGTAGCAGCCGGTCACAGGCCACCTGTTCAGAGAAGCCAGCTGTGGCCGGACCCGCCCCCTTGCTTCTCCTGCCAGGGGTGCACCGTTTCTCTCCGTGTAGTGCATCTGTATCCCCTGCTTCCCAGTCCTGACACAGCGCAGGGACAGACCACCCCATGGGGCCGTTGCCCCCCGCCTGCACACGGGTGCTCAGGCCGCTGAGGAGCAAATAGGGACCATGGCGCGTACGCAAACAGTAGCATCTTCAACAAACATGCGCCGAGCGCCTCGCCTCCGTGCCCATGCCAGAGCCACGGTGGCGGGTGCATCTGTGTCCGGCAGGGCCCGCAGCGTTTCTGCGTGACTATCACAAAACGAGTCTGAGGTGGGTCCCTGTGTGTCCCGTTTCACAGGTAAAGAAACTATGGCTCAAAGCAGTCCCCTGAGCTCCCCAAGTTCCTCTAAACAGTCAGTGAAAGGGCGTCATTAACACCCAGGCGGCTCAAGGTTCAGAGTCTGGCTACGTCCCTGAACGAGCGATGATGTGCGCACGTCAAACATGCCCACGCACACACGTGCAGCCCTCAACTCCATGGACAGGTCTCGTGGGGAGCTCCCGCAGGACCGGGTGCATGGCGTCGGCCAGCACTACACACGGCCCACATGCTCGCCACACAAGCCTGCCGGTGACCCCGCGTGACCGTGTATGTCATAAACATCACACATGCAGAGGCTGGAACAAAGGCAGCGGCCCATCCCTGCGAGGCTGGCAACTGCGAGGGACGTCTCCATTCCACGGAGCACGCTCTTCCACGCAGTTAGGTGTGTGTGGAACCAGCGCGCACGGCTGGGACCCGGGGTCTCTGGAGAGGCGAGCACAGGCGCTGGACCTGGACAGCAGGCCGTCTGCACCAAGGTTTCAGGCGATGCTGGGCCCACCCGAGACCCGAGCGGCACACAGAGGGTGGACTGAGCGCCCCGAGTGCGCAGGCCCCCCAGCGGCGGCCGTCCTCCCCAGGGCGCGCGTCTTCAGGGGCAGTGATGCTGCAGTAACGCCCAGGAGGCCACTTTTTCTAGCCCCGGAACAGGCAGATGTGCCGACGAGGATGAGGTAAGGCAGAAACTCTCATGTGCTCCTTTGGGCATGTAAGTCGGTGCCACCCTTCAGGGAAGCAAGCTTACTACGCGCCAGATGGGAAATGCCCGCTCCGACTCGCCACTCCGCCTTCTAGGAATTCAGTTCTGGGACTTTTGTTCTAGGAAGTTCCCGAGATGTGTGTGAAGATGCGATGTTCACTCACTATTCTCTGATTCCTTTACACACGCTTCTCCTTTCATTCAACAAATAGTTACCAGATACCTCCTTCGGGGAAATACCGCCCGCTCAGGTCTAGGGCCAGTCAGACAAGACAGCAGAGGGTTGAATGTAGGTGAGGAGAGGAAGGGCAGCCCTGCAGACGCGGGGGGGGGGGGGGGGGGGGGGGGGCAGCTGGGCAGGGGGCCGGGCGATTGGAGAAGGAGGACAAAGGATAGTAGCCAAGGTCCCAGAAAACAGACCACCATTGTTACTTCTTGGAAATCTCCATATTTCCAAACTCTCTCCGGTGGCAGAGCGCCATCCCAAAACACCAAGGTTTGGGGTTCGATCCCTGGTCAGGACACATACAAGAAGCAACCAATGGTGCATGAACAAGTGGAGCAAGGCTATGTTTCTCTCTCCCCTCTTTTCTCCCTCTCTAAAACCAATCAGTAATTTTTCAAAGAAACAACAACAATAAAATAGAAAATTATTGCACCATGTACATGGCCTCCTGACAATAGAACCTTGAGAGCAAAATCGATAGTTACTAAGGAAGAGGTACTACCTCTTTGTTAAAAACTAACACTAGTAAGAAATACATTTGTGAATTAGACATTAGCTAAAGTCCTTCACCCCCTTTTAATTTACCTGCTACTCATGTTTTATGTCAGTTCATAGTGTGAACAGCTTTAACTCCTAGCTGATGGGGATGATGGAGCTTCTGGGAATCTGAACGGAAGACCCTAGAAGATGTTCACCCAGGAACCTGCCCGGACTCCAGGCCACCGCAGGCCGGTGTCCACACTCCCCACCCAGGGACCGGGGAGGCCCCCTCGCCCAGGGTGCAACTACCACTGTCCTCGAATGGGGCTGAAATAACACTGGTTGTCATGTCCCCAGTTGTCGGTTAGGAATGCAGTTTTGAAAAGCAATGCATATTACCAAGCTAAATACGTAGCAGAAATCGTATGATTGAAAAAGTAAATCTACATGACATAAGAGATGCCTAGGTCTTAACAAAACAGGTAATATCACGTGGGTAACGAGACACATTTCCTTCGCTGGTTCTCACGGGAGCCAGACTGTGAAGTCCAGAACATCGTCTAATTCTTCACCACCATCAGATATGCACAGGAACACTTGGTGGTTAATAAGAAACTACATTTGTAAATTAACTATTAACAAGGGCCTATAAACCTCCATTAGTTTAATCTAAATGTCACTCTATTGTTTTAACAGCAGTGACAGCAGCTCCCATTCCCAGGCGATAACATGAAAGTTTGAAGGAGCTGTGAACTGAGGTGATGCCTGTGTAGTCAGACCCATTAGCTGGGAAAAGAACTGCAACAAACCCAAGCCAGTTACCTGTCCTTTATTAATAAAATTATCATCTAAACAACAACATTAAGAAGCAGTTGTTTTTTAAAAAATATTTTATTGATTTTTTACAGAGAGGAAGGGAGAGGGATAGAGAGTTAGAAACATCGATGAGAGAGAAACATCGATCAGCTGCCTCTTGCACATCTCCTACTGGGGATGTGCCCGCAACCAAGGTACATGCCCTTGACCAGAACCGAACCTGGGACCCTTCAGTCTGCAGGCCGACGCTCTATCCACTGAGCCAAACCAGTTAGGGCAAGAAGAAGCAGTTTTTAAGTTTTAATACATTACTTTCTAAAAGTGACCATCACCCGCTTTCTTTGAACTTGAAGAACTAATAGCAAAGGTAGACCGGAAATACTTTTAGGTGTATGCTGTGTCTTTTTTAAATCTCACTTAGTCCTCAGGACTTTGTGAGCTAGGCACTATTACCGGACTCTCTATAAACAGTTAAACCTTTTCCTAGAAAAGCAGATCATTGCATGTTGTCCGGACTGCACACAGAAGTGAAGCCGGGGCTGGAGTTCAGGCCAGCAGCCCCCACCCAGGTCTCTGCTCCTCAGGGAAGCACCTGCGTGACTGCAAACCCACTTCCCATGTTGGACGAGCAGCTCTGTGTCAGGCCCTCTCCCAGGCGCTCTAATCTAATCAGCAAACAGACAGGCAGCGTAAATAGGATCTAAAGACCCTGCGAGAACACCTCAGAAATAGGCCGGAGCCCGCCCCCGCTGGCAGCCGGCGAGCAGCGATGGCCCCTGACACAGGAAGGCGCTGCCTTCCTGACCGACTTCACGCTGGAGGCTCTGTAACTCCCAACGTCGCACGAACTGCGGAGACCTGACAGTCACAGCATGTGCGCACGTGTGCTCCTACACACAGTACACCGGCTCGCATGACACTCCCACAGTCAACATTTGGAGCAGGACCTATACTGCCAGGCTCGTGAGCTGGTGAATAAGCCCTGTGTGTGCATGTGTGTGTACATGTCTGTGTACATATGTGTGCACGTGTCTGTATGCATGTGTGTGCATGTGTGTGTGCATGTGTTTGGGTTTCCTTTTGCTGGATTTAATATTTTTACTGTCAGCAATGATGGGGAGGCAAGTCCACTTAAGGCTCTATTCCTACTTTCAAAGGATCAGGGTGCAGTCCCCCATCCACCTTACAAGGTGCCAGGCATGGGTTGGGACATGGCGTGAAGGACATGGGAGCCACCCTCCCCGCTCCGGGGCGCGACTCACCCCCGGAGGGCTCACGCTGCCCGCAGGCTCCTGGCTTACCGTCTCCTCGCAGTTGGCAGGCATGCTGCACACCGAGTCCCCATCGTCCATCGCTAACCCAGCACATGGTTGCTGTGCCTAAAACCCAGAGTCCAGGTTCTCCGAAGCTCGGGGGAAACTGTGGCTGAGCAACACCCCCACACGGACTCGGCTATGCAGCCGCACCCCAATCTGAGGCCAAAGCGGGCGGAGCAGGTGGATGAGAGGGGACACACACCTGTGACCCTCAGAGCCCACAGACTCTCAGAGACTTTCAGGGAAAGCCTTCATGACAGAGAGCAGACCTCGTGCCTTAAAGGAGCCATGGAAGTGCTGTGGTGGGGGGGTCTCTGGCTTCCAAAGGGGCGGAGTCTATGGGAAGGTGGTTCCAGTCCTCGCTGCTCCCTGTCCCCGCGCAGCCCCGCAGCCTGCGTCCAGCCCCGCTTCCACACGTGCTGGCTGGCCCGTCCCCCGACGGCTCCACGCCTCTTGTTCGGCCGTCTAAAGGTGTGGGAACGCTCCCTCCTGCCCCAGGGCTCACAGAGAACACGATATTGCCCGGACGCAGCCCAGGCCTGGCGACTGGCGACCTGCTCGGTAAACACCGGCTATTTCCCAAGCAGACAGGCCGCGTCCATGCAGACCTCTGGGAAAAACACTCAACCGCACACACGTCCACCGCAAAGGCCTCTGCAGGAGGAAGGAGGAGGAGGAGGAGGAGGGGGTGGTGCACCGAGGCAACAGGGCCACGCAGCGGTGGGAGGCCACGCGAGGTCCGCCTGAGGACAAGCAGACACACTACACATCCAGGAGCGCTGGGGCCGCACATTTCTGTCCCCGCCCCACACCGGCAGAGAGGGCCCACCCACCAGGCGCAGCCTGGGAGGCAGAAAACACAGCCCCTGTGATTGCCAAGGTGACAGAACAAGAGGTGAAGCAGAGACTCAGGCCCATCAGCCGGACTTCAGTTCAGGGGAGAAATGGAAACACACCCTGGCCAGGCCCTGCCCAGCCCCTGCCCAGGTCCCTGGCCCTGCCCCGCCCCTGCCCAGGTCCAGGGGGAGCTCAGGGAGTGCGAGGTGGGGTCCAGGCTCCCGGTACCTCAGTGCTGCCATCAGGCTGTGGGGACTTTGGGCGCCATCTCCTGGGACTGGGACTTGGGTAGGGCAGGCACTGGGACCTGGGCAGGGATGGGGCAGGGACTGGCCGGCACCCCAAGACCCACAGCTCCACGCACAGCAAGTGATAGCAAGCAATGGGGACCCAACTGCGGGCATGCGGCCACCTTCCCTGCCAGGTACGGCGTGCTAGGAAAATACTCAACCGCACACACATGCCCACGGCACAAAGGTGACAGCACGCTCAGCCGTGCGGGAAGCAAAGGCCTGGGAGCAAGGGAGGAGGAGGAAGGGAGCGGCTGCGGCCCACCCCTCACACCTCACCTCACGCACACGCAGTGGGAGCACACGGTTAGAAAATCAAATGAATTTCAATGCCTGATTATAACTCATTTTAAAGGGATCTGCTGGATTTTTACTTATTTTTTGTTTATCTTCCCCCAAGGATATTTTTCCATTGATTTGTTTTTTAGAAAGAGTAGAAGGGAGGGGGAGAGACACAGGGAGAGAAACATCCATGTGAGAGAGACACATTGATTGGTTGCCTCCAACACAAACCCCAACTGGGCCAGGACGGAGCCTGCAACCAAGATACGTGCCCTTGACCTGGATCAAACCCGCGACGCTCTAACCACTGAGCACCATCTAGACCTCTGCTGGGCTTTTTAAACATGGACAGCTTATAGGTAGAATTCTTTGCTCATTTCTAACACTATGTGTCTAGTTTGAAATTTGCTCAACACAAACCCAATGTTTTTTTCTTTTTAAGCTTAAGCTTTTAAAGTCACAGAGTCTGGGGGCGGTAGGGGAGGGACAACCTCCATGGAGAAGAGGGGTCACCGGGAGCTCATCCGGGCCACTGGCCCCAGTCTGCAGCCAGCCTGCTGCCCAGGGTCAGTCCCTCTCCTCGGCCTCTTCGGCTTCAGGCTGTTTATCCATGTGTGTCCCTGTGACCGAGAGGCAAACAATGGAAGTCCTGCCAACTCCATACCCTTCAGTTAAAGCAAACCCCTGCCCGGCGCTCAGCCCCCGGCCGGATCCTCCGGGAACAAGCCGGAGAGGGAGGGCCGGGAGCGGACCTGACCGTCACCCTCCTTCCGCAGCCAGGGGAGCCCTGAGTACCCCACACGTCCCTGTCGCACAACACAGCGGGGACCTGGGACCTCCAGGGGCCTGCGGCTGAGACCTGAACTCACCACTGTGTCCATTGAGTCAGTCCGGGGCGATTTATGACAAAATGGACAGGCGGCAAGGCCTCCTCAAATGGTGACCAAACCGTCCAAGAGCCTGGGAGCACAGGCGAGAGCCCCTCCTCCCCCACGGAGCCGCTCCTCAGCCTCTGCTGCCGAGTCCGCCAGGGGGGCTGCGAACCTCAGAGCCAGGCACATGCCACCCCCCTGTGCTGCCTCCTGTCTGCCCACCCCATGCCCAGCGCACGCCCAACGCAGGCTCAACATCACTCCCGTGTGTCCTCATGGACACAAGCTAGACTGCAGGTCACACCCCCGGCATCGCTCCCCTCTAGCGAGGCCGCGGGAAAGGCTGGGTGCCCAGCACGTGCCACTGGCACCCCGGAGAAGAGGCCTATCTGTCCACCCAACCAGCCACCGCACTTCCCACAGAAACAAGGCACCCAGCCCATCGGACAGCTGGGCGGGAATTCCAGTGCTCGGCGCTTGTATCCCTGCAAGTCTACCGTCAAGCTTTCTCTAGGAAAATATTACCCAGTAATTACGAGGCCTCGATAGCAGCTTCATCCCCCAGCTCCCATTAGAGAGCAGGAGAGAGGACGGGGGAGGGGGGGAGGGGAGGGGAGTGCGAACATGACCTCAGCACGCCTGAGGCTGAGGAAGGCTGCTTCTAT
The DNA here is from genome assembly GCF_028538775.1 of Myotis yumanensis. Taxonomy (NCBI): domain Eukaryota; kingdom Metazoa; phylum Chordata; class Mammalia; order Chiroptera; family Vespertilionidae; genus Myotis; species Myotis yumanensis. The sequence goes on along the minus strand of NW_027223766.1, from coordinate 2,030,361 downwards.
TTGTCTGTTTTATCCTGACCCAAGGATATGCTTTTCATTGAGTCTAGAGAGAGGGAGGAAGACAAAGAGAGAAACATCAGTCAGCTGCCTCAGACACATGCCTCGACCAACCTGGGATCGAACCAGCGACCTGGGTATGTGCCCTGCCTGGGAAGCGAACCTGTGACCCTTCGGTACACGGGGCGATACTCTAACCACTGAGCAGCCGGCCAAGGCAGGGCTTGTTCCTTTAAGAGCTGAAATTGGAGTGACTGTTCCTCCAGCCAATGGCGTGGCCTCCGTCGGGAGCACAGAAGGTCTCACAGTGGGGCAGCCGGGAACAAGACACAGATGACTTTGCTGGGAGTGTTGACAGGCAGGAGGCGGGAAGCTGGAGTCACGGGGAAGGAGGCACCACTTGCAGCTTTACTTGTGCCTGACAATAGGCACTAAAGTGTAGTAAGTCATTCGCTCTACCTCGCCGAAAAACAGTGCCACCCTTCCTCTTAAACCCAGGTCTGCAGAGGACGAGGGTTACCTCTCACGGGGCTCCTCCTTCCGGGTGAGCGCGGGCTGAGGGAAGGCAGGCTCCGCCTCGCTGGCCCTGCGATCCGCACCTGCCGCCTCTCTGCTCTGTACCTGCAGGCCCTTCCTTAGGACAGAGGGCAGAGCCGGACCCCGCACCGGTCGCCTCTCTGCTCTGTACCCGCAGGCCCTTCCTTAGGACAGAGGGCAGAGCCGGAGCCGGGCTGGCTCTGCCGGGCACGGGTTCTGGAAGCAGGAAGACAGCTAAGCTCCTGTGAGTGCCACTCTGACTCATTTGCTACGTACGAAGTTCAAAAATAAGATGAAAATCTGAAGATGTACATGAAAAGCGGATTTATTTCCCAAATCACTCAGAATGCCCTCTTTCAAGGTGTGCACACGCATCTCTACGGCTGCAGCACCATGTGCACAGGGAGGCCTGTGTTTGGCTGTAACATTGCAGATCCGTGTCGACGCACAGCAAACAGGCTGTTCTCTCCGAGCTCCCAGCGCTGGGGGACTGGCTGGGGGGGCAGCGGGAGCATCGCAGCGGGTTGGCAAGGGAACTGTCCGAGACAAAAATCAATTTGTCAAAGTCTGCATTTAGCAGGCATTTGCCAACATCCTAATATTTTCCCTGTCCTTTTGCCCCATTCAACGGGCTTTAGGAAATACATGAATAATGAATTCACACATCTATAATCAAATGGCTAAAACAGAGTATTGTTTCACACGGCATTTGGGACAAGGCAGGCGCTCCTCGGGGCCGTCTCCGTGCAGAGCAGATGCCCACTTCCCACACAGCCTCCTCCGCCACGGGGCCTGGATCTGCGCGGAGCCACCGGAACCCTCTGTGAGTCCTGCTGCGAAGGCCAGTGCCAGCCGCTCACCTCAGAGCACTGAGCCGGAGGATGGAGGAAGAATCAGGGAAGGAAAACAGCCTCAGTCCGGGCTGTCAGATCTCCAATAAAATCAGGCGAAGAAGTTTCCGGGGAAAAAAAAAAGTTGCTCATTTACCACCTCCTGAGTGAGTGTCAGCCCAGACGATCGCGTGGACCCCACCTTAGCCTTGCAGCTGTGTCTTTCTCAGCGCAGGCTCTGGATTCTGTCCGTTCACTCCCGTCTCTGCCCTCTGCTGCCCAGAGGAGACTGTGCTTGGTGACGGTCTCACGCCTTCTCCATGAGACTCCACCAGTGACAACAGTCTGCACGCAGGTGACAACCCACCTCAGAAAACACCGGGTCCTACTGTCCCAGCCCCTCCTCTGTGCACACCCCTATCCCTCCTCCTCTGTGCACAACCGTCCCTCCTCCTCCTCTGTGCACACCCTTATCCCTCCTCCTCTGTGCACACCTATCCCTCCTCCTCCTCTGTGCACACCTCTATCCCTCCTCCTCTGTTCACACCTCTGCCCCTCCTCCTCCTCTGTGCACACCCGTCCCTCCTCCTCTGTGCACACCCCTATACCTCCTCCTCTGTGCACACCCCTGTCCCTCCTCCTCTGTGCACACCTCTATCCTCCTCCTCTGTACACACCCGTCCCTCCTCCTCTGTGCACACCCCCCTCCCGCCTCCTCTGTGCACACCCGTCCCTCCTCCTCTGTGCACACCTATCCCTCCTCCTCCTCTGTGCACACCTCTATCCCTCCTCCTCTGTTCACACCTCTGCCCCTCCTCCTCCTCTGTGCACACCCGTCCCTCCTCCTCTGTGCACACCCCTATACCTCCTCCTCTGTGCACACCCCTGTCCCTCCTCCTCTGTGCACACCTCTATCCTCCTCCTCTGTGCACACCCGTCCCTCCTCCTCTGTGCACACCCCTCTCCCGCCTCCTCTGTGCACACCCGTCCCTCCTCCTCTGTGCACACCCCTCTCCCGCCTCCTCTGTTCACACCCCTGTCCCTCCTCCTCTGTGCACACCCCTGTCCCTCCTCCTCTGGGCACACCCCTATCCCTCCTCCTCTGTGCACAACTGTCCCTCCTCCTCCTCTGTGCACACCCCTATCCCTCCTCCTCTGTGAACACCCCTGTCCCTCCTCCTCTGTGCACACCCCTATCCCTCCTCCTCTGTGCACACCCCTGTCCCTCCCCCTCTGTGCACACCCCTGTCCCTCCTCCTCTGTTCACACCCCTGTCCCTCCTCCTCTGTGCACACCCCTATCCCTCCTCCTCTGTGCACACCCCTGTCCCTCCTCCTCTGTGAACACCCCTGTCCCTCCTCCTCTGGGCACACCCCTATCCCTCCTCCTCTGTGCACAACTGTCCCTCCTCCTCCTCTGTGCACACCCCTATCCCTCCTCCTCTGTGAACACCCCTGTCCCTCCTCCTCTGTGCACACCCCTATCCCTCCTCCTCTGTGCACACCCCTATCGCTCCTCCTCTGTGCACACCCGTCCCTCCTCCTCTGTGCACACCCCTCTCCCTCCTCCTCTGTGCACACCCCTATCCCTCCTCCTCTGTGAACACCCGTCCCTCCTCCTCTGTGCACACCCCTATCCCTCCTCCTCTGTGCACAACTGTCCCTCCTCCTCCTCTGTGCACACCCCTATCCCTCCTCCTCTGTGAACACCCCTGTCCCTCCTCCTCTGTGCACACCCCTATCCCTCCTCCTCTGTGAACACCCCTGTCCCTCCTCCTCTGTGCACACCCCTGTCCCTCCTCCTCTGGGCACACCCCTCTCCCGCCTCCTCTGTGCACACCCCTCTCCC